>NW_028153616.1:0-27390 GCF_964211835.1 Anser anser | reverse complement strand
ACAATACACTGCAGTTCGTCCTGGACACAACCCCTTTCCTAAAACTATGCGTCAGAGACAGAATCAATATGCTTGAAATGTACCTGTCGAAAGCAAATGAAACTATTGCTTTATAATAACGTCAATATTGTAATTTTCCTTAGCAATAATTTAAAGAAAGATTTGGATCAGCACTTTCTCTAACCAGACACACTATGGATAGAAATAAACTATACCATCATCATTCAGAAAAACAGATTTTTCTCTTCTACTGTCCTCCTTACAATTCTGTATCTTCACAGATAACATGACTTCTGCAGCGACAACTTCACATCTCTGGAATGAAGCTTTAATTGGTACTGACCTTCTATTTTAGAAAATAACGTTCATAAAATTAACATAGAAAATAATTTTATCTGAAAGTTATTGGAAAGGTTAAAGCTATCTTATGCATTAGATAAATTTCAGGGCTGCTTTGTAAGAAAGCATAGATACTGTGTGTGACTTCAGCTGCCTAGTAGACAGATATGCACAGTTAAACTACTGGTAAAAAAATGCTGTGTTCCTGCATCACCACTAAGAGCTCTAATACTTCCCTGGTGAAATGGACATATGATAGGTGCAAAACAATTACCGTGCCATATAATTATTTTTTTTCTTCATGGTTGGCTGATGATCTGTGGCATCACAGCGTATCAGAGGTACTTGAACCTGAAGGAATCTATTATCATAGCATATGGTAGGCACACAATAAGCAAACTGAACCAAACTGAAAACTAGTATCACTCAGGCAAGACAGTTATTTTAAAAACATCATAAGCACTTTGATTAAAAAAGAATGTAATTAAAGCTCATAAGAGTTCCCAAATGAAAACTATATTAAATTTTTTTTTCCACAAAATAATCCAATACCAGTAGAGATAGCTATCATGTTATTCCCCCTTATAATTGATTAAAGAAGTAAAGAATGATTTATGTTTATTTCAAGCCTCCTCAAAAAGTAGCAAGTTTACACTCTGCATATAGAATGGATACCACTGAAAAAAGATTTCATCTGTTAAAACTAAAACAACAAAAAAAACCACTACTAAATCAACCAACTGACATCAAACATATGCAAATTATAACTTAGTTTATGACAGCAAATGAAGGTGGAAAAATCCATAACACTTTGTCATTGCATGATCTCTAGTAAAATTATCTCAAACACATCATGTGACACAGAAAACTAAAATAAAAATCTTTGCAATAATCCATTCTCAAAAAAAAACCAGAGAATTAAATCTTACATTTTAACTGGTAACTCAAATGTAACAGAAGTGAAGGTAAAATATTTTTCTAGAAAAAAAAAATTAAGCCTTAGTCTTCAGTTTATATAGTAAACTAAATTTTCTTAACCATTTTTTTCTTTAGTTTTTTAAAATTATATAGTAAATCCCAGTGGAACTGAGGTTGTATTAACAGAACATATGCATCTCCAAATCCTAGGAAAACTTTGCTTAACCACAAAAGCAAACACTGCAAAATCTAGGGTTTGTTCAGGTCACTTGGTCCTGCCATTTAGCTTTCTGTGCCTGAAATATCACCTACAATTTCCATTATGACCACCTTACCTCAGGGATACATGCTCCAGTGAAGCCAAATAAACCATTAGCATTATCACTTTTCTGTATTCTTAATCTTGCTGTGGTGTTTTCTTGTGAAATTCGAGCTCCACCACGCACAGAAATGAGCTTTAGTATGAATAATTCTTCTCCTTCTTCCTCTTTGTCATCCTTTGCAGACACGATGAATGATTTATTGGCCTCTCCTTGCCAATACTCCAAATACCCAGAGACAGGGTGGACATCACTTTTTGCAGGAGTTGCATGAAGTTCATAGATCTCTGCTCGTGTCAACTTACGCTCATAAAGCCTTACATCCTGCATTAACCCTGTGTACCTACTGCTGCCGTTGATTCCTGCTCCAATTCTTACTATTCCTGGACCTGAGAAGGAAATTATAATTTTTTCTCATGTTATTGTATTTGTATGAAACAGTCAGCAACTGACTACCTGTTTTTCTTAAAAACCAATGGTAAACTGTTCATTGTCCCTGGATGAGGAATCATATTGATCTTGAGATCCAAAATCAGGAGGTTCCTTGAGCCTCATCTCAATGTTACAGGTAAGTCCTCACAGGCCAAACAATTCCATCCTATGCTGTCCAAGTTTTTCATCCTATTAGTTCTAGCAGCACATTATCATCATCCCTCATTTTTATAAGTCTTAGAGACTTGAGGCTCCCTCTTTCCTCCACAGATTTTCAGAGCAGAACTGCAACCCCTTTTAGCCCTTGTTTTGCTGAACAAATCCTACTTTGTTTCCCTCTGCTAGGGCAGCTGATCCATTCTGATGATACTCATGATTACTGCATTAACCCTTCTGGACATCCATTTCATCCACCACACCGTAATTCCATGCAAATTCCAAACTCTTTTTACAACAGCATTTATATTTCTCTGTCTCCAAACTATAGGATCACAGCTGCCTCATATTCATTCCTACTCTATCCTGTTCTGTGCCATGCTATGCTCTTGTGCTAAAACACACACATCAGCTGTTTTCAGTTGCCTTTCAGAAAACGAAAGAAAACAAACAAACAAAAAAAGCTGTGCTCTTCAGTGTATTGTCATACATATGACACTGAGTGGCAGTTGTAGAGATGAGCAACCACAGGAACTGATAAAAGTCCCAGGGCACAAAGTGGAGGATGCTGAGAAAAACTGGGCTGCTATGCACACCACTGTGTATTACCCAACATTCAACGGAGAGAGATGACATACTTGCCTTACTATTGCATTATCCCCAGACACACGCCATCCCCACTAATAAAGAAAATTTACAGCACAGACATATCCTTCTAGCAATAAAAGCATAATTGCATTTCACATATATTTGTTCTAGAAACCGAGGGAGGGAAAAAAAAAAAACCTCTCAGCCTCTCAGCTTAGCTACAGTACTGCAAGTGTGATGGAAATTACTAATTGCAGAAGTACTATTCTTTTTACAAATGGAAAATTTGATTTCTTAAACTTCAACCTGGAATTTTAAAAGCAGAAATAAAATAGTACACCATACAATTAATAGTCCTCTACTCTCACTCAACATCGCAGCAGTTTGAATTTTTTAGAACATTCACACAATTTCCATAGGCTTTCTGAAAATCCTCAAAGAATTCTTATCCATTCCTTTCAATTAACTTAACAGATATAATCATTTCAGTGTATTTCTTCCACCTTTGAAGTGGCTAGACTATGCATTTCAGAGCTTTATATATGGAGAAAAATAGCAAAGGCTCACCATCAAGAATTGCTTCTCCTTTTAGACTCTTCATTCCTCCCAGAACTAGAATTCCATCAACGTAAAATTCAATTATACTTTCATCCAGAGTAATCAGAACGTGAAGCCAAGTATTCTCATCCAGGTATTTCATGACTGATGTTTTAGCCATGTATGTCATATTGGACCCTAATGCTGTATAATGAAGCACTACAGAAACATGAGAATCATTTGTCTGAATTTTCACACCATAATATAAAGTCCCATTATCGTTATCCTTTTCAACTATATAGCCATCTGTACTGACATTAGGAATTAACCAAGCTGAAAATGTAAAATTGGTTACTGCATTATTTCCATTGTTATGGGTATTCAGGACCGATAATGCCAAATGCATCCTCTTTTCCACTGAAATACAGAGCGTCTGTTCCACTGTGATGGCGCCTCATGTGGGGCTGTGATTGTACTGAGCTTGGGAATGATCCAAGCAACAAGAAATCTACCATTGATGGCAGTCCAGCTTGGAAGGTACTAGACAGTATTTCCCAACCTAGTCGGACAACACCAAAGGTGCCTTGCTGTCTCCAGATGGTGAAGTCCGTAATATAGGAAAGGTCATCTTCAGAAAGAGTATCTTCCACTATCTCTCTGTCCTGGCTCTCTGGATCTATAACAAACACTCCAAAAGGGTCATCATTGAAAGGGATCATGACAGTTACAGTAGGACTGGTTTCAGATAACTGACCACCAGGACCAGGAGACCCACCTGCGTAATAGAAGTTAGAGTAAAAGTTAATGATTAAACAACACACTCAGAAAAAAGTTTCAAAGTACTTTTTTTTTTTTTTAATAAAACAAGTTTCTAAAAAAACCTCAAACCCTCCTTTAAGATCCTCTGGACTTATAGCAAATGATCTAACTTGAAAATTACATAGGTTAATTGTATTATTCTTAAAACACTGTGCTGATGTAATTTCAGTAGAAAACAAACCCACATGCTATTTTTCAGCTGTAAAACACACAGATGTCTTTCAGGTGAAACATGACAAGGTCCATCTTTTCTTAATTAGCCAATAAGGTAGGTTACCTTTGATTCGTTTGATAAGCATGGGGGCCAAATTCAATTCTTGTATTGCTCAAAGACTTACAGGAATAGAGAATGGCAAAATCTTGCCTGTTGCCTCTGATACAGAAGTACATACACCTTGCAGAAACAGTAACCAGTTGTGTGTTAAAACTGCTGCCCAGTCCTGGTGTTAGTCATCTATCTTTGCACAGTAAGAATTCATGATATGAAGATCATGTTGTGAATGGAGAATCTCCGTGTTCAAAGTGTACAGTGATCTACCTGTTATAAGCAGGAAATCTTTTGTACATCCGTATGGACTTCACTTACAGGAAAGGCCAACACACATTTTCACTTGTATCAGAGCACAGAAGACCATGAATAGTACTAAAGTGGAATTAATCCAGATTAGGAAATGTGTCCAGTAGCAATTTAAAGTTGTAATTTAAGTCATGTGAAGTGGTAACTACAAGTATTTTACCTCCTCTAGGGAAACAAACAAACAAAAAAGCAACCTCTATTATGGTAGACACACATAACCTTTAATACCTTTGTTATTTCTTTGTTAGTATCTTTGTTTTATATTTTGTGCATGGAGATCTATGTATCTGAAATTCAGAACTCTTGGTTTTTGAAATGAAACTTCTGAACTTTAAGAAGCTTAATTTCAAAAACCAAGAGGCATCCCTTTTAAAGTTCAGATCACCAAAATGTGTTTAACAGTAATTCGGGAACTGAGTAACTCTCTATATATGGAAATCAAGATTAAATGAAAAATAAGACCTAAAACCTTACCAGAAAAGCATAGGATATCAAGACATGATTCAAAGCAATGCTCTTTCTAGTGTTGGTTTCTTTTTGATTGATTAAACATAACTCTTTTCTACCAGATATGAAGGAAATGGTGATATGGAAGACAATACCTGAAGCATTCACCAACTTTAGAATGTAAAATTCATTGAATTCAGGAATTCTATCTGAAATGGCACGTAGTGTTATTGACTTCGACCTTTCACCATCCATGAAGCACACAGTCCCATAAGTTTCATAGAATTCTTCTCCTGGCTTCAGTGCAGAGTTATTATCAAACAACTGCCAGGTCAAAGAAACATTGCCGAAGTGTCCTCTGTGTCTCAAAATCCTGTTCAGTGATACAGAAAGAATGAGAGTCCTGGCAGGCATGCATCAGCGTTGAGTAGAAAAGGAAAATGTGGAGACTCCTTTTACTGTAATCTTCCTTACAGTAAGAAGTAATATACTATGTAATATAAAGTAAAATACTAATATACTACAACTGTTCCATGAAGCCTTCCTTTTAAAGGCAGCCACTTTTGCAGTACAATTCTACTCCCGGAATACGTACTTTAGAAAACAGAAGTAGCATACGCAGGTCCATGCAGAATACTACTGTGAAGCTACACATCACTGTGTCTTGTAATTCCAATTTATAATAATAAATATGAATGCATAATAGTTCAGAAAGTTAACATTAAAAATTAATATACTTGGACACTCTTAGACAGGAAAGAGAATCATCTACATTTAACCACAAACATTTCTCCTTTCAGTCATCAAGTCTACTTAAACTTTTTCTTACACTTGTATTAAATTAGAATTACATTCTACGGCTTTCAGAAATCTACTGTTATTTGTGATTAAGAACGTAGTAAATGAAAAGATTTTTTTTTTTTTGGTAACTATCTGCTAACACAATTACACTAATTTCAAAAAGGCACTACAAATAAAAAGTGACCCATACAGTGCCTTTATTAAGAGTGCGCTTACATACAGGAAGTTTGCTTCTGTCGGTTTGCACGGTGACATAAAATGCCTTATAAATAGATTATATCAGGTTGAAGAATTAGTTCAGCTAAACTAGTCCAGCCACAGCAACACATTTATGTTGTTTCTGCTTCCAAAGGTTTTTCTTCTGTGGCGTTAACCAGGGTGCTCTATCCCAGCTGTGTAGCGCTGCTGCACTAACTCCAATTACCTCATTAAAACCTCTGTGTTTTCGGTGGTTTGGTTACATGCTACTTTGACCACTTTTTTATATGCTACACAACTGTCAAAGTAGTGACAGTATGGAAGAGACAGATCCCTAGTAAATATATTTTATCAATGATGACTGAGCAGGTTCCTCAGATGTTGGAGATCTTGGTATCCTATAATTCCATAAAGCACCTGTATATAAGCATGTTTACATCAAAACAATATTCTTAACACCACCAAATCCACAAAAATTATCCTGCAGATTAGACTATAAAGGACAAAAAAACAACAAAGCCCAAAACAGTGAACAGCACAACAACAAACACACAATGAACTTAATATCCTCTTTTCTTGAGACTATTCATATTTCAGATGTATTGACACAAGCATAAAGAACCAATTCACAGCCATAAGCATCTGCTTCAAGGCTTTAAAACAAACAGACAAAAAAAAAAGGATGATTTTTTAAATGCAAGAAGAACCTCTTCCCTAACTATTTGCACTATCGCATTTATTGTGACCTAACTTCTCTTTACAGCCTGTCTCAAGATTTCTTAACGAAAAATCATTTTTTCATCCAATTAAAACCCCATAGTAAATTTATGAAATGAATGTAACAAGGCGAGATGCCAAGTGCATTCAATTTTTAACCCTGCTAATTCTTCAATATATCATGGTGGCACAAAGGAAAATACTTTCAAAGGTCAGACTAATGAAGAGTGTCACATCCGGACTTTAAGTATAGATTTCAATCTGTAATTAACAGATAAAAGAAAAAAAAAATACAAAAACAGAAAGAAAGAATACAGTAGTTTGCAGTTGAAAATTTCAAAGATGGGTACAAAAAGCCACCTAGTGCCACACAGTTTTATTTAGCTATTTGTTGAGTGGTTTTTTTTCTTTTTCTGTCAGCCTAGGTTATATTGTGCTCAATCATTCAGATTTTTCTGTATCTACAGGTTCCTGAGATTATAACAGAACATCAATGCTGAAGTCTTATTTAGTTACATTTCAACATGAGCTTCTGTGCACTTTTTAATATTTACTGTGTACTCCATAGTATTACAGGTGATGTCTTCAACACATTACAAATCATTTAATCCAAAATTTTGTAAAACTGTTTTTCTATAGTGCACTTCTATCAATGCACACTTGTGCATTTGATTTAATCAAAGTGCTATTTATAAAGTACCACATACACCAGTTCCAAAAGAGTGCAAAGATATTCTTTAAACGTTACTTACCAAAAAATGTTACTTTTGCCTTCTTCAACTGGCTTCTCTAAAGGTTCCAAAGAGAAAATTCCATTAGGATCATCATTTGCTTCAATAATAACTGTTGCCATTCCAGCCTTAAAGATAACTGTATCTCCTAAAAAAGAGGACAATTATTATTATTAAAATTGGAATCAGAAATGTAGGTAACTCTAAATCCAATTATGTTTTCTACTCACTACAATTGCTTTTATACAAAGAAAAGGACAATTATAAAAGTCAGTGAAAAACAGAATTTGAGGTATTCAGCAGCAGGCAAATCAGAGTAAAAGTATTTAAGTAGTGTACCATCCAGAGAGCAAGACGTAAGATTTTCAGGAAAAATGACATGAACTGAGAAGATGTGATTCTTACTACACAGTATCCTTGCATGTAGTTGTTATGTGAGGTAACATTTTCTGTTTGATCATCTGGACAAGTCAAAAGAATAAGATATTCAGAGGTACAGAATAAAAGAGTAAGGTATTCAGAGAGCCCCGACCTTCTTTAGACCTAGAAGAAAAGTATTGCATTTAAACTAAATACAAGCTATGAGCAATGTCTAAGAGTTTATTCACTCCCATATCAAAGAATATCTAAAAGGAAGAAACATAAGATTCTTATTATGTAGATGGGAAGCTAGCAGGATTTCAGTGTGCATATTAGTACAGGTAAATATTAAGGGATGTTAATTCTAACTCCATTGCATTGTCCATAGATGAACATAATGTGTCCACACCCACCCCATTTTTTGTCTTCTTTGAAAGTGTCCGACTAAATTTTGTTCCACGTTAAACAATGTGCTTATTCCTCTAACTTCATATACCTCTATTTGTATTTTCTCTCAGGAACAACAGTCCCCAAAAAAATTTCAGAACAGTCAAGGCCACTGTATGTAACCAATCATAGAAAGAAAACCAACTTTTGCTTTCAGGAATATGTATAGAAATATTCTTTATTCTTAGTGATTCTAGAATGGCTGTAAAACTATATGATGCTCATTTTAGAGGAAAAAGGAGGCTATGGATACCCATTCCCCATGTGCTAGGAGAAAAGCCATGATATGTTCCCAATGGGGTAGTATTGGGAGCTACCAGTAGATCCTGAAGAAAGTTATTAAAGTAGAAAGAGACAACAAAAGAGAAAACTTATGAAGGAAGAAGAATGGTTTTGTCTAATCCTTTCCCTAGTCTGATATTTTATAAGAGACCTGGGTACTACAGTGAATACCAGCCGACCTTGGGAAATAGCTTAGCTGCCTTATACTCAAATTACTGCTTTCCCTGTCAACCTCTGGCTGCCTGCTACCAATGTTCAGGGAAGGATTCAACTCAAGATCAATGCTGCCTTGTGAGAAACTCACAGGCCAGCCGCAGGGTGTCCACTGTAGCATGACCTCAATCACTTCAGTCTTATCGACTGCTAAAGACTAAGACCATCAGAGACTGTAATGAGAACTAAGATGCTTAGCGTGCTTACAGATGAAGAAATCTAATTTTAGGTTTCCTAATCTTGAATTGAATACCTGGTAGGTATTTTACTTTGAGAACGTGTCACACAATCTGAAGGTATAGTCTGATGGTTAATTGCCATCATCTTTCTTTGCTTTATTAAATTACAGCCCCTCAGGTTTCAATGGCTGATTCAATACAGCTTTGCTTTGCATTGCAAAGATTTGCAGCAGATTCAGAGCCTGTTATTACCTCTCAACTAGAGAACAGTAAAAAATGAAGGGCAGTAAATTAAAATTTGATAACACAATTGCAAATGACTCTCCCACAACACCATGAGTTTTGTTGGAGCTAGGTGTGGGGAGGGTCTTTATTAAATACTTAGGGCTCTGGAAAAATTATGAATTTCTTATACTTCACTTTTATTTTCTCATGTATATTACATAACAGTGATAATTTATTCTAAAAGATATGTATTTCAAAAACGTGAGGAATGGGCTGAATAATTTTGGTCATTCCTTTTTAAGTGTAAACTTTGAAAAATAAATAAATAAACAAAAATACGTTATTTCTAAGGTAATAAATCCTTTCTTTAGAGGTGGTCCCCTGGGTAAATTGTGACATATATTTTTCTGCAAATTAAGCCTTTTAAAACTATAGTCTCAGAGTGAAAAAAATGTATGCATACTTTTCGCTACTAATAAAATAGAGCAATTACATACCCTTCCTCCAAAATATGGCAGTTCTGTTTGTTTTTACAAAAATCATGTAGTTTTGTAATACACTCTGGAGCATGAAAAAAATAACTAAAAGAATACCTCTTTTCCTAAGACTGTTGGGTACTAAATTTTGTTTTTTTTTTTTTTGCTTTGTGTTTTTGTATTGAAGTCCATCTAATTTGGAGCATTTATATTTGAAAAGGGACTTTCACTCCAGTTGTTTTTGCAGGCAAAGTATCAACTCTATCATTTGATTTTTGTTTCCAATAAAATAATTAAGGATGAAAATTCAAACACAGTATGCATTTATTGTATAAAAATCTTGAAGCAAACATTATTCGTATAATTCTTGGCATTTAAATATTGCTTTATGATAAGACCAAGATACTAAGAAATTGCCAGCAAAAAAAAAAAAAAAAAAAAAGGAAGACTTACCTGTAGAATTGAAAAGGATAATATAAAATGTTTCATCAGTTTCAGGGGTATCATCATCGTTGATATACACAGATAAATTCTGCTCCCTTTCTCCAACATCAAACAAAATGACACTGTTCTTTCCACTGGGAACAAAGTCTCCCTCTTCAGCTGTTGCATCTCCATTAACAGTAATATACTGGACAACAACAGCGACATCAGCAGATCCATTCCTTAGGACTGTAAAGTTTGCAACACTTCCTTCTTGAACACTCACTGTCACAGGTTCTGAAAATACAAAAGCAACAAATCTGTCTGAGTTCAAGCCTGAGTTGCTTGCATTTGCTCTGTTTTCTTAATTCTCTCTAGTAGGATCTTCCTCTTCAATGAAACAATAAGATGTATGTGATAAAGGTAGGAAATAATTCAGGTACGAGAGAATATTTTGTACCTTGCCTCCTAACTGATCTCAACATCAACAAAGAGAAAAATGACACACACAAAAAAATGGGAAGGTTCTGAAGGAAACAAATATAAATTAAATACAAAAAAAAAAAAAAGTTTGGGGAGCTTTTCCACTTGCTCTTTTGGGATTACGATTTCGCAATGATCTGGTTTGTGAAAAAAATCCGTTTTAGGTAGTGTATGTATTCCACATTTATAAACAATAATATCTAACCTGCAAAATAAATGGGATCATCATTCTTTGTTATTTGTAAAATTGCAGTGGTTACATTGCCCAGCCTGGCTCCACCGGTAGCATTGAATAAACTGATGGTGAATACTTCCTCCTCTTCAGGCACCTGAAAGTATTAAGACATTAATTTCTAGCATACAAAACACTGAAGAATTTAAAATGAAAAGTTAGGGGGATTAATAAGCCAGAGATTTCTGAGTGTTGTTTTTATTTGTCAGTCCTTATGTGTCTCAAGAGGGATGATAATTCATACAGTTATACAGAAATTATCATCCATCTACAGTTTTTGTAAGTAAGTCCCTTCCTCTTTATCTTGCACAGATGACCCAAAAGTTACCTTCCAGTTTTATGTTTCTGATACATGTAGTTTTTTTTACAGCTTTATTTATTTATCATTAGGTGTAATCTTTCTTATATTACTTCAAATTTATCAGCATATAGGATTAGGATTGAAATTAGGATTCCAGTTATCAAGATACGAGTTTCAGTCAAACTTTCCTATAACTTTACCACAGTACAATTACTCTCAGCTTCTACCTTTTTTGTTTAGAGGTATGCACAGCTTCTGAAATTTCTCTATGATTTGCAGACATTATCTCAGTTCTACCCAAGTATTTTGATATTTCCTACAAGTTATTAGGCTCTTGAGAAACACACATTCCTTTTTTCTCCTTATACTCTAATGTTTTAGTACTTACTCTTTGTCCCATATTCTCACCCCAAAACACTGTAAAAGTGTTTACCTCATCTGGCAGTGAGTAAATGGTGATATTTTTTGAAAACTCCAGATTATCAAATAAAATAGTCCCTTGCTCTGGATAGACGTCATTGGTACATGCTGGATCAACAACCCAAGACACACTAACATTTCCATAGTTTCCTTGATTTCTTACAACTCTGTAAACAGCTAAAAAACATAAACAGAGTCAGTGTGCATATTCAGAGCAACAGAAATCAAAAAGGAACATCTGAAACATCTGAAACTGAGAAAAAGGAAATACAATAATAACCAATTTCACTTCTTATGAAACCAGTAACATGTTGGAGTGCTACAGAAAAGGACACACAAAGACAGATTACTAAAGCAGTGCAAACTGCTTTAATTTCACATGTTAATTCTTGCCTGTAAAAGTAATTGATAACTGAATAGATCAATTAAAATCACCCATAGGAAGATTTAACTCTATGTTTCTCTTATATAACACCCCATTCTTCATTCTCCACAAACAGAGCTACTACCTCCACGTTGCACTTTGCACATACATCAGTACTCCATCCCTCCTGTCTGGAAAATTCTCTAGCAATCCTTTTTACTCAGTTAATCCCTCTGTTTTTCCACACCCATACTTCTCCACTTCACTCTCCGCTGCTCATCTTGCTTGGCATTGTACCAATCTGTAAAGTCCTGAGTGGAGATTTTAGTAAGAAGTCTCCTAGACTTCTGTTATCCTAGAACAGGGAAAATAAGACTTGCAGAAGCAGACAGCAGATAAAGAAGTAACTCTAATAAAAAGGAATTACCGGTATGGATGACTTCTCCTTTGCTTTCACTTATTGTTACTGTTAGTTCGTAAGGTAGAAACTGAATGATACCATGCGGATCATCATTCTTCAAAATGGTTATATTGACCATTGTGGCATTCCCCAACTTGCCTGGCATTTCACTGTAGCCACTAAGTACCACAGAATATAGCTCATCCAGCTAGAAGAGGGAAACTCAGTCAGAACAAAAATACATATTCAACATCCACATCAAAAACAAAATGGTCTATAGTCCACAGTCCCCCATCAGGCAGAAAGGGATACAAACTTAAAATGAAATCACACACATTCTACATGCAATAAACGTTTGTATAATGCTATCAAATAAAGGAAATTGTTAGAACTTTCTATCTCTAAAAGCATCAGTTTCTCCAAGAGTCTATTATTATTATAAGCAAGGACTTATTTTGTGTACTTAATTTAGAATCGCATAATTTCACAAGTAATGTTTGTAACACACTCTGAAATGTAAATTTTCTTTCCTCCAAGACTTCTTAAGATTCCTGGCTTTGTAACAGGTAAAGCAAAGATTTTTAAACCATGGACAGCATGCTAATTTAGAAAGAATTGATCAACTGGCTTTATTAATCTAATGGGACATGGTACTTTCAAAAAAGTATCAGAGAACATTAGAAAAAAATATTGCATTTATCTATCTAGAAAACAGCATTACTCTACACTGGGGAGAACTCAGTGAAACTGGCTGGTGGTTAGCAGTAAAGAAACACACATGAACTGGTTCTTCACATACAATTCAATTAAACAATGGTGTTCAGTACTACAGAATGTCATGGATGCTAAAACCTTACCTGCGTTCAAAGCGTAACTGCTTCAATTAACAGAAAGAAAATCTGAAGGCACCCAAAGATACCATCCATTACTCCAGACATCCTTGGACTGCCCACCATTGGAGGCTGGGATGGCATTCTGGAGGAAAGTGATTATATATGTCCTGCTCATGTATGTGGCTTTTGGCCACTCTTGGAGATAGAAGAGTATAAAAGGACCTCCTTATTTTTTAGTCCTGACACTACAATTCGTATGTTTTTGCCTGAGCATTTCAGCAGGATGACTTACCTAGTCTAATAATACTGCTGTAAGCAGGGAAATACTTTTATCTCAGCCTGCTGATGAACTAGTAAAAACTGGGAATGGAACTATTAAATAACCCGCTGTTTTAGTGCCTAAGTTTTACTAGATTAACTTATGTTCCTGGCTTCTGTAGTGGAGTTCAGACTTCTTATGTCTCCTTTCTTTGGAGTATGTAGGGAAAAGAAACCTGAATTTCTACAGCAGCCTATGCAATTGAAGTTGGAGTTGCTGTGATCCCCTGATTTCCTCATCATATGGTCCTCCATCCCTCCTTCAATCCATGACTGATGACCACCTGGCCCTACAAAAAGATTATTAACCTTCCTAAAACCTTTGTGTTTTGTAAAGCTGGCTTTCTGACATCTTACTCCTAGATCAGCTCATTAGCAGGATCAGACAAACACAACTAACTGCTTATGCAAAATACAGCATAGGAATGTGCATGTAAAGGCAGCAAAAAATGCTGAATCACAGCAGCTAAAATTTATGTTAACATAAATGTGGTAAAATCAAACCCTTGCAAACTTCCTGATGGAATCCAGGATGGCTGATGCACAGGAAAGGGAACAAGCTACAGAAAAGCAGAAAGCAAAGAGAAAAGCAACAGACACATGCCTCAAATTGTGCAGATTTCTGGGATTACAAAACAATAGAGATATCAGAGAAATGAATATTCAGGCAAGACTGACAAGACCTGATTTGTATTGATATAAAGTGCTTTCATATGGTGCTTGACTATCTTATAGGCCTTTCAGTCACTCCTCCTCTATCTATTTCTCACACTTAAGAAAAAGAAAGCCTTCAAATGTTACAGAAAAATTGCTGGTATTTACAGGTGAAACCATCTATATTTTAGTAAGTGACAAACAAATATGTATGTGAATGCAATTTAAAGAGAGAAAAATATTAATTCTTACCTCTGGAATCCCATCCATCCTTGTCAGTAGAGTAATTATGATCTCTCTTTCACCAGGCTTAAACTCCAGAATTCCTGTGCTTCCATAAAACTCATTATTATCTCTTGGTTCTACAGTGTAGCGCAGAAACTGTCTGATGAGGCTTCCTCTAGTGCGAACAATCTGCAGCTCAACAGACTCCCCTTCCTGCAAAAAAATAAAATTAATCTTTTTCTAGCACTCTGTTAGAACTAAGTCGTCTGTAATGTTTAAGTGACGTTACTCGGATAGCTACCTTGATGCTGTAGGGACCTCTGGAAGAGGAAGAAAATTCGAACACTCCTCCAGGATCATCGTTTTCCAAAATTGTAATTTCACAAGTAGTAAACCCGTATTTCAGTATCTGATTTTCCACACTGACCCTGAGAAAGGAAGGTAAGAGGTTTTTTTCAAGTTGCAACTCTGTTTAGCAAATCCATACAGAGGAGATCAGGATATTGACAAATTTTATGAATAAATTATGAAAGCCAACAGTTACCTACAAGGATTAAAACAAGTTAAGAATGATACAACATCAGAATGTTTTATCCATTCGTAAAAAATAAATAAATAAATAAATAAAATAAATAATTGCCTCTGAAGTAACTTTTTGTTTGTTTGTTTCTGATTAGCTTTTTATAGCTAGTAACTCTGTTGTTTGTTTGTCTGTTTTTGATAACACATGCACACAACACACAGGAAAAGAAACAGAATAGTGCCAGGAAAAAAAAAAAAAAAAAGTTAGTTAAATTCAGAACTACTTTGTACTTGGATCAAGGTATAAAGGAAATTCCAAAATCACCTATGCTGAGATTACACTGAAAAGCATAAATTTCCATTATTGCTTTGTTTGTCAAAGTTTACTACTGACATAAAGAGGCAGAAATTTGACCCTCGATACCATGGATTTCATCCTCAGCTCTGTGTTAGCCTGCCTTCTGTAGATGTGGAGACTACCTGTAGGATCCCTGTCTGACTCTACAAAATGTTGGACCTGCTCTCAGTAGCTCAGACTCATTCCCCTTTCTCATTACTCCTTTAAAGCACATGCTGAATGGTGCAAGAATGAAGTACGTTGACCAAATACGCATACTTCAGATTCCTCTCAGTAAAGGATTTCTCTCTCTGGGCTTCTCCTACACCATCTTGATCGTACTCTGTGACAGGAATGGGCAGTATCTGATAACAGTAATGAACCTTGCATATTACTTGCTTGCCTTTCCTCAGAAGCAGTAATTTTCATCATTTTAAATTTCTTATATTAAAAATTCCAGAGAAGCACTATTGCAGGATGCATCAAGAATACACCTTCAGATTGATGGTCTGCATATGATTTATTACATGTAGTTTTAGGTACTTAGATTCCTTTGCATCTTTCACGTTTCCTGTCAGTATTGTATTTTTCAATGAAATCGTGGTCCTGCATACTGTACATATTTTTGTGCTTTCACTGTGCTACAACCTAGACTTTATCAAACACTATTTCATGAAGAAATGTGATCTATTATATCCAGTTTTTGAAATCAGGCCCAGAACTGTGTCCAGAAGCACGTTTTAAGTAACTGGAACCTACACACACAAAAACAACTTAGCATTGTTGTAGCACAGTCTACAGGACAGGGTACAGGATGCAAAATAGGTAATACCTATTTAATAGAGTAACGTGCTCATGTTTGTTACATGTTTAAAAAAAAAAAAAAGTCGGTAGAAAAAATAACCTGTGTTATATAAATTATATGCATGTTAGTCTAAATCAAGATAACTTTCCTTGTCTTTGACTAGAGAAAATTACTCTGTAACTCTAATCAGTTCAGCCATTTAGTTGGGGCAAACTGTATTTGTAGCAGTTTAAAACAATTAATTCATTATTCCATGAAACACTCAAATATCAAACACTGAGCCATGCATTCATAACTTTCATCATTCACAGATCCTACATAAAGAAATGCCTTCAAGCAAGAACCCCATGCCATCAAACGAAACACCAAAGGGGAAGCATGCGTTGTCTGAAGAGATGCAGAGACGTGATTCTTGGGGGGGAAAGAAATGATAAAGACAGTTTCTGTCCAAACCAACCACTTCTAAAACAAAGCATTGATTCACTGAGGACAGAAAACAGTTCACCGCACTTACCCAAAGAACACGACAAACCTTTCTGTCTCTACCCTGTCAACACAGAGGAAAAAAAAAAAAAAAAAAAGAGGATGTAGAAAGTAATGAAAGTGCCACTTACTAAAATTTCAATACTACCCATCTTATAAAAGAACAAAAAACTAACAAAAGGGACAAAAAAAAAAAAAAGAAAAAGAAAAAAAAGAAGGCTTTCTTTTTACTTTCCAAAAGTTTATAATGTTCTTTTTATGGGAACCCTGCTTGCTTGGCATTTTCCTGTTGACAAAGGCCAGCAAGTGGGCAGTTCCCACTTAGGAGGAGTGACCCCATGACCAATTCAGCATGTCAAGAGCCACTCAAGGTGTTCCCTACCAAGCCCTCCTCAAAGAGCTTGATTACTGACTGCGTGATCACAACTGCAGCAGCCATCCACGATTATAACCCTTTATTAGGGAAATACATCTACGTGCCTCTGTGATATGGTGTTTCATCAGTCTGACAAAGTAATGATAAAAACAGATAAGCACAGAAAGAGTACTGATGGGTACACAAGGAAAAGTAATTAGGCACAAAATCACAGCAAACCTCATTTACAACAATTTTTTAGTTAATCAGATTACCAAAGTAGTATATATACATGTATAACATAAATACAAATATAAGAAAGAGAAGCAGAAGGAGAAAAAGGGGAAAAAGAGGGGACAAGGAAATAAAGGGACAAAAAAAAAAAAAGAAAAAGGGGAAAGGAAAAGGTATTTGCTAATCAAAGGTTAAAAAATTAAATCAAGTTTCAACCAAGCATTTATAACAAAACTGCCACATGAAGTCAGTCAAAAGGGCAGCATTATTCTGCAATAGTAATCATGTATTTTGGCTTTCTTAATCAAAAATACATTAAATACAAAAACTGTATCGTCTATCAAAGCACCAAAAACAGATTAAAACAGTGTTTGTAAGGTGATAATTGGGCTCCACTAATCTCAAAAATAATTTAAATTTGGAATTCAATACAGACAAGAGTTCACTCTAAATTCTGAGAAGTAAATACATTCACAGACGTTCTTTCGAATAGGAAGTCTGAATTAATTGAAATTTGTTATTGATATTCACTGAAGCTAGGTATATATTGAGACATTCTCCCTTCCCTCAGAAACATGCAAAAGCATTCAAAAAACAGCAAAATATTAACACAATGAAAAGATCAAGGAGAAGATTCCAGAGTTGGTAATGCTAAAATTTAATTATATCGCTAAGCTGTTAGTAAAATAATTTACAACAGAAAATAAAAATGAATCACTATATCAAGTGAGCTTTTGATATGTATTAAACCTAGACAGCTTTCAGGTCAGGAAGCAACCAGTAAAATTCAGTCCATCAACTGGTAAAAAAGAACATTGTTCAGGTGGTTTCTCCATACAAACCCCATCTTGAACACCTGGATCCTTTTATTTATTTACTTATTTGTTTGTTTGTTTGTTTATTTATTTATTATCTGGTCATTTTTTTTCTCTGGCTGATACCATGAGTGGTCAGACCGCTATCACTGCCCTGGCACAGTAATGTTAGTTACTTCTCCAAAAAGTCATAAAACATCCTATGCAGAAACTTAATAGAAGCAGCTAGGTTTAGGTTTCCAGCTCCAAGATGCTGTTAAGCAAACAATGAATGAACGAAGCTGTGGCTGCCCCATCCCTGGAGGTATTCAAGACCAGGTTGGATGAGGCTGTGGCCAACCTGATCTAGTAGGTGCCATCCCTGCCCATGGCAGAGGGGTTGGAAGTGGATGATCTTTAAGGTCCCTTCCAACCTGAGCCATTCTGTGATTCGAAGAATGGTGCACTCAGTAGTATTCTTTATATCTATACTCTAAGGCATATACATGTAACTTTTCATAACATAGAATGCATATCCCTAACAAGAAATTTTTAAAAAATAGTATTGAAAAAAAAAGAAGAATTAAGAGAACAAAGATAAATTAGGAAAGTACATTTTAAATTTAAATCCAAAATGTTTGTTGTAAAGTATTCTCACAGGTTTACTTTTTTCTAGGAATAATAAAAAAAAAAAAAATCCCAATTCTATTGTTTTGAACAATTACATTGTAATGCAATTATCATACTCACATCCTGCAAACTTTTATCCTTTTAATCCAAATGCTTGCTTTTCGGTTCAGTGTACTCTTCATGTGCTAAACCTAAGTCCATACAGGGCTAAACCAGGCAAGGTGAAGCGTTCAGCAAATAGCTGCATAATACTTCCAGCAGCCAGCTCAGATCGACCCGGAGGAGCTACGGGGCTGGACACAGGGTCCGTGCCACCAGAGAGCTGCCAGGACACCAGCCCCATCCCCTGCCACGTGCACTTCCAACCTCGAAGAACAGAGGGGCGTTCATATACCACCCTTACACCACGGAGGAGATGCTCCCAGACTGCCTGACACTACACGGGTCCAGTTCAGTCCCGTTTCACTCCTCGTGGTATGTGAAACCAGCTCTTTAGGTGTTCCTCTGACAGCAGTATGGAAACAGGACAAAGAGGGCTATTCAGAAGCAGCAATAAAAGTTAAAACAGCTGCTTTGACATGGTGGCTTAACCGTGGCCAGCAGCTCCTCCAGCTAGTGAAAAGAACTCTTGACCAGGAATAAGGTGATACCAGTCACTGGGAAAGCCACTTCCCTGTTTTTATCCTCAGCTTATTTTTTCCTGTAAAATGGCTATGTATGGACATGAAGTTTCATATCGTCACAGACAGTAAACCCTGGCAATGCTTATGATGCTGCCAAAAGAAATACAACCTCAAAGTGTGTAAAGCATTTCTTATACAACAAGACTAATGTGAAATGACTGATCAT
Organism: Anser anser; assembly: GCF_964211835.1. Classification (NCBI taxonomy): domain Eukaryota; kingdom Metazoa; phylum Chordata; class Aves; order Anseriformes; family Anatidae; genus Anser; species Anser anser. The sequence goes on along the minus strand of NW_028153616.1, from coordinate 7,966 downwards.
TAGGGAAATTCTTTCAGTAAAAAAAATCATAATTATTATGTAGCAAGAACTACAGATGAATTAGGACAACTGACAGGAGCTTCAAAATGTTTCTTACACTTTTTTAAACATGCAGTACAAGAAAATAGGAGAAATTAGAGTTTTGACTAAGTTTAAGGTACCATGAGAATTTCAATGTTAAGAACTAACTAGAACCACAAAATAATTAAATAAATAAATGAAAAATAGCTTTGAAGTTAATAACTTTTGACAAAATCTGGAATTTCTGCAGAACCTGAGTGTTCTGAAAGACACATGAGAAACTTAATTTCCACTGTGAATCTACATGGCTGTCATTATTAAACCACACTTCTCTAAAAGACTTTCTTTTCTATCAGGGTATCTCAAAAAGGGGGAAGTGAAATTGCTTGTGGAACATTACTCAATTTGCTTGCATTCAGTGTTCACCCCCTCTTCAATTTTTTCAGGATTATCTACTGATTTAATTAGAGGCAGGCTCTAGCTCTAAAGAACTGCATTAAAGTAGGATTTGCCACATTAGACTTTCCATAGTGCCTCTCATCAGAGGAAACACCTTCTCTCCAGGTTTAATCCATCATTTATTTGATTTTTGAGGCTATTTTAATTTTTCTGAGTCATAGCAGGAGAGATATGTTGTTATTTTGAGAAGTAATGAAAACAAGCAGTAGGTGTCCAGCGCACTCATTTCAACATTCTACTATTTTCAAATGACTTTTTCCCCATTAAAACGCAGTCTGATCAAACCCTTGAGGCATCCCTGGAGGTTTTCAAGGCCAGGTTGGACTAGGCTGTGGGCCGACCTGATCTAATGGGTGGCATCCCTGCCCATGGCACTGGGGTTGGAAACTGATGATCTTTAAGGTCCCTTCCAACCCAAGCTATTCTGTGATTCTATGAAAATTTACATAAGTAAGATAGATATGGTTTTGAAACAGACACTAACCAAAGGGAATTACCAAGTAAGGAGAAAATCCTAGCTCCATTAAGCAGTATGGCAGTGAGTAACCCACAACACATAAACCCTTAAGCCCTGTCCATCAACACTACACAGTGATTTAAATGGCCCTCCTATGCTTTTCTAACTTTTTGACATGTAGCAACCTCTAAAACCCAAAAATGTTTAAAAACTGCCAGATATTTCACAGTGAAATAGTCAAGTCTGTATTTTACATTTGTAATTTTCAAAAAATTACTTCATAACTCATAGGTCTAATCATTTTCCACATAAACTGATGACAGAATGTCAGCCTATGGAAATCTGTATCCCATCACAGAAATCACTAGAACAATAAAAATCTTCAAATAACGTTGCTTCAGTTTATTATATATAGTAAATGAGATTTATGTCGTAACATATGCATATGGATCTGTTCTGGCATCCTAACTTCCATGAGTTAAGACTCAAAAAATGCTGGAGCATAAGGACTGCCTAAACAGTTGTCTGTTTGTTGATTATCACTTCCACAAAATAAAAGTGATTTATCCCCAGATCCCAAAGTCTCCAAGTTCTCAGTCTCACCACCACTCACTCATGAGCACAAACACAGGCCACGTCCCCAGCCCACATACCCTGCAGGTTCTGGCCCTCTGGTTGTGCCAGGTGCCAAACTGATAGCTGTCTGCACCTTAACTGGGGGGCTGATAACTGCCAGTGAGAGATTACGTTGTGTAGAAGGAAAAAACAGCAATCAGATTTAAAAAAAACTGATTTCTGTTTGTGCTTACCAGGTAAAATGAACAGCCCTAGTATGCATATATGCTCTCACAAAGCACACACACAATTTCCATGGCCTGTTCCACCTACATTCATCAAGAAGACCAAGGTCTTTCCTTTCTCACATAGATTTCACTACAGACATCTGGTTTTATTTATGCTTGGTCTCAATTCAGGCCTATTCAGATAGGGCAGGCATTCAACCTGAATCTGCTCCTAAAAAAAGAAAATATAAAGAAGCTTCAGCAGATACAAGACTCTCTTGCTCCTTCATTACTCATCATTACTCATCTGTGTTCTTTGGAATCATATTTTTCATGTTATACATTTTCCTCCAGTTTGTGGACAAAATTCAGAGCTAGTTTTAATATCTGTGGTCTAAGTATAGAGAGCATAAAGCAAGAAAGGATAACATTGTTTTTAATGGCTTGGAAAAAATATAGTTATGGATGCACTTAAAGCTTATTTAAAATTGAACTGCCTTGACAATACCACTAAGCCGTAAATAATACATCCTTGTTAGAACTAATTATTTTGATTATTTTACCCGTGCTATTAATAATTGCAATACATTGAATGCTTATGAACATATGTCTATGTCTGTAGTTTCATTAAAGTTCTTACATGCTTTCTTTTCTCGCTGACTTATGCTACAATTTACGGAACAGTACAAGCACATCTACAGCACAGTGCATCTTTGTTTTCATGCTCATTCACTACTGCTGTGAGGTGCTGGCTGCCAGCCTCGGAAACTGAAATCTTCTATTTGTCCACAAAATACCAACCAGGCTGAAAGCAATAGCACGGGCGTACACGTAACCCTGCCAGTATCCTTCAACCCTAATTTGAAGAGTCATGTCTAGTACTGAAAGGATGATCTCTGCAGTCATTTCATTCTTGGCTTCTGCTAATTAGTTGAAGTGAGGGATGCTACCAAGGTCTAGAGAAAAGTTCAGATTCTATCTCCTCCTTGCTTACTTCTTTTTCCAGGACAGACCACCTGTTCCTCGGTTCACTCTCTGACCCTGCCAAGTGTGGGAAAGCTGCTTACTGTTGGCACACTTTTCACCATCCACTTCATGATCAACAGAGCCTACGGCTTGCACCATACACAGCAAAAGCAGAACACTGGTTGTATTTGTTCAGCTGCCAGTTCAATCCCTGTTGCAGCCACCATTTTCAAGGTATAGCCTACAGTTGTAACTCAGGATAAATGGCAGAAAACTGTACTTTCACACACGTGAATCAAAAAAGTTACCCTTTCATGCTGCTTACTTCTATCTACTTACTTGTTTACCTCAATACCACTCTGCATTCTTGGCCACCTTACACTCAAAACTTGAACCATCATTTCTAATCCTAGTTTCCCCCTTTGTGCCAGAGACTCTAAAAAAATTCCTTGAGACAAACCAGTTTCTCCCACAGAAAGAAAGCGGAGAACTGCTTGCAATAGTCTCTGTTTTTATTCTGAAAAGGATTGCCTTTTTAATGTAATGAGTAGCCAAGGTAGAATAAAATAACTAGTTCTGAACTACATGCATTAACCAGCCACCTTTTAATCAAGCAAGCCAATCCCGCAAAGGAATAACATCTTCCCTGTGTGCCATAAAGATGTTCGAAAACCATGTTTTCTGAAATGGGATCTTCTAGTGATCAACAACAGCGTGAGGAGCTTCTTGCCTATTGTTTGCTAATGTGGAATCACTGTGGATATCTGTTGTGGATATCTAAGAGCTAGCCTACGCTTCCTGTACAGAATAAAAATACTTCTTCTGCATAAGGTAAGGACTATGTAAGTAGTAGATGTTCAGTGTGGAAGCTGGTGCTGGCAGACCACTGTAGTATGTTTTCAGTAAAAGTGGAAAATGTACCTTAGACAAATAGGAGGTAATACAAGAGCACGTGTGGTGGTATTTCTGTATTTACTTATGTAACTGAGCTGTGGGAAGCAGGACAGACGATATAGCCAAGACACTCTTGTTAGTAACTCAAAGAGGGAAAAGACTCCTGATTATAAACTAATTTAAGTTTTCTGAACAGTGTTCACATGCAGATAATAGTATCACCTGAGGGCCCTTACAGCCTGTTATCCTAAAATCCTCCACTAGATGAGAAGGGAGACCAGAACACTGTGCTTCAGAAACCCCACTGCATTCTCATTAGCAGAAGACTGCAATAATAGTCACACTGGGATATTCTGGGGGCTATGAGCTGACAGAAGTATCTAATTATCAAGGAATATTGAACATGCAGATCAAACAAATAAACTGCAAGTCTAATTCTACAGTGACACCCAAGTTATAAATGTTTTTTCTGACAGAAAAAGTTCTGCATTGCTTTTTAGTTCTCACTTTAGTTTTTCCCATTATCTTACTAAATATTATTTTTCCGAAAAAAAAAAAAAGTGTTAAAACCAAGAGCTATAAAAAAGATCAAAACTGAAAGAACTTTCTAAATAGCATACAGAATTTTCATGAAAATATAAACAGTTAAGTCATTAGATAATAAATGCAAAATGGTTTCTTACATTGATCTCCAGTCAAAGAACCCATACACAGTCTGAAACAAGGGCCCACTATTTCTTCAGACACATATCAACACAATGCAAGCAATACCATGTAATTAACACTGTGCTAATCTGTTATGCATAAATCGAGTACCGCAGCTGATACATATGAATAGAGAATAGGGTACAATACCTGTCCAAAGTTAATAACACAGTTTCGTTCATTTCAGGTACATCATCAGCTTTAATGGTGATGTTAATTGTGGTATCACTTTGTCCAGATAAGAAAACCACGGAGCCGTTAAAAGGACTTATATCATCCTGTGTTACCGCCTTTTGATTGGGACCAGAGGGTTTCAAACTCCAGAACACAGTTGCTTGACCATCAGTCCCATCTCGATGCAATGCAATGGAAACCTGTGAAACACATTAATTTGTTGTGACTTGCAAAAGTAGATGCAAAACCGATTACTCCCTTGCAAATTACTATTTGAATAAATAATAATAAAAACAAAAGTTTGGCCAGTTCTAATTTGAGAATGGGAAATGATCTATCTTATTCAGGATTTGTCTCAGTCCTACTTTACATGACTATGCTCGCAATTGGTGAGAGAGACTAACTGCAGTATCTTTTGCTCTGTGTGAGCATCAAGGGCTAACTGGTTTTAGATACTTACACAGAAAGCAAAGACCAATCTCAGTTCTCTGGAAATCAGTAACAGATTATTTCAGAGCATTTTTTTTTTTTTTTTAAAGAAGAGAATATTTAGGATAAGACAGAACTTACAGGAAGGCTTTTCCTCACATTAATTGTCAAATGCTACACTGAATACAGCAAACTCCACCTTCTCCAAATAAGTTTTCCATAGCAAAAGACAATATAAAAAGGCTTACTTACCAGCGTAGCAGGGGAATCTTCTGGTTCAGAAAGAATAATCGGTAGATTGCTAATAAAGCCTATTTCTCCATTTGCAATATCTGGAGTAATCCTCAAAGAAATATTTCGAATTTCGCCTAATCTAGGACTCACAGATGGGACTAGAGGAATTCTATTCACCAGTTCAACTCCTTCCAGCTGTAGGAAAAAGTAAAAGAAAAGTGAGAAATAAGAAGCCTCAGCACCAAGTCAGAACAGTTCTGACATTTCAGAGTAATTTTCATATAAAGGAAGTATACATCTCCAGAGCAAATTCTTCCTACTGATAGCACTGCTGTTATAAAAATTTGTAAGTAGACATGTCAAAGAAATTAAGTGGATATTGTTGAGCTGTCAGCAGAATGGTACACCTCCCAGACAAATCATGTTAGTGTATGTAATTAAACACAGATCAAGCCAGAGAGAGAGACTCTGTTCCAGATCAGCTGACACATTACTAGAGCTATTAACAACAGTCATTGATGAGCAGCATAGGCAATTGTCTAACATCATTTTTTGTGTCTTGCATTGATAAAAATCTAGGGAAATCACTGAAGTCATAATAATTTACAGCCCTTGATCAAACAGCCAAATAATAATCCACTTTTCTTTCCTCTCCACAAAATTTTAAGGAATTCTCTATCTAAGAACTACCAGAGCCACATTAAGAATTTAAATTCAGTACAGTATTTCAAAACTGTATTTTACTTGTCACTGCATTTCTGATAGATTATAGATACTAAGAGGAAATAGATTTTTTTTCATCCTTTTCTTTAAAAGGGAAGCATCACTCGCTAAGCCCAGCACCAGTAGTGACACACCAAGGAAAGCAGAACTTGCTTGTTTAATTATTTCCTTTAAATATTATTTATTCCATGTGATTCTGTCTACATGCATCATTACAATAAATGTTTCCATAACAGATTTGCATATATTTCTGTGAACATTTCACTGGGGCATAAACTCCCACTGACATTTTTTCTTGGAGTTATCAGGTGTTATCATAGAGTAAAGCTTTATTTTTTGGGGATAAAATAGTGGCCTTTCTTAAATTCATATAGTAATCATGGTTCACCATTTCAAAAGATGATTTTTAAAGTCTTACAGTTCTTGAAACCAAACTCTATAAATATGTGGGCTGTATCATATTTTGTTCCACAACTGCTTGAGTAACACCCAGAAATATGCATGAACATTTATCTGATGATAGATGGAAATGTTTTACAAATACTGTATTTAGTAACTGATTCTCAACCATTCCAACTTGTTATCAAAAGTCTGAAGAACAGATGATGGCACTGTTTGTTTCTCCTCTTTTCTGAGCTTTCTCCTAGCATAGGCCCCGATTCTGCAATTAACAGGATGAAAGTGCACCATTGTGCGGTTATTAGCTCAGTAAACTTTCTGAAATACTACACAGCCAAAACAATTTGCTCTATTTAAAGTGTATGCTGTATTTGGATCCTGTATGGTACCTTTGGAATAAAGTAATAATCAATAAAGAACAGAGATTTTACTCTTTCTGCAATGTTTCCTTTAGTACCTTTTAAAGGAAACCAGTACAAAGAGAAAAAAATATATAGTTATTTGAACAATAACAATTAGTTTATGAGCTTAATTTTCAGAGTTAATCTTCCTAGCTATACCAAAAATCGCATCTCTGATTACAGCACGTTATTTAATTGAAGGTGTCACTAAGGAATATATCTCACATTAACATTATCTCCTGTACCTTTATTCATCCTACAGTTTCATTTGCTTCTCTGCTGATTCCTGAGTCAATTCTTTATTTTGCCTAAGTACAACTCATTCTAAACATGTTCACTGAGATTATCATTTATTCACGATGCAGAAGGATTGTCACAGTGATAAATAGTGGTGTTTTCCTTCTCTATGAGTTTCTAAATTAATTATTTGAGCTGGAAAGCTCCTCTGATTTAATTTCTTCAAACAAAGATTTTATTTATAGTTCATGGAGAAAGTACAGAAAAAAAAAAAAACAGATTGGAATCTACAGTTTGAAAATCCAGGCAAAGTGCTTGGAATGACTGAACATTCTGAAATATTTATCAGATGTGTGTCTTGACTACAGTCAAAGGACAAAAAAAAAAAAAAAAAAAAAAACATTGAATACATGGAATTAGACATTTAAGAATTTTGTGGATCTCTCAAACCTCTTGCAATCATAAAACATACTAACGTGTTCTAGTATTTCAGAAGGCAATTCCTAATCTAACTGTGAATGCCATAAATAAATAAATAAATAAAATTGCATATTAGATAAACAATATAATTCTGGCAAAACTTTTTGTTCTCATTATTCCTCCTGTAAGAGAATGTAGGGAGAAGGATGTGGAGGGAGGAAATCTTTCAAAGGTCTTAGAAGTGATTACAACGTCTTTGGTAGACTATAAGGAAAATATAAAACCTGGCAAATTTGAAATTCATGGATATAACATCAACACCTTCAACGATGATAAAAGTTATCTTTTACAAATTGAGATAGAAAAAAAAAAGGAAAGAAAAAAGTGAAGAAAACTATACAGGGAAAAAAAAAAGTAAGTTCTCCTAACAAATTTATATATAAATGCAATATAATATACATATAATATATAATGTATATTTGACCCTTTTTAATTTAGAATAGTTCAGCTGGAAGAGCAAAGATCACAGTATCACAGAATTGTAGGGGTTGGAAGGGACCTGGTCAGGCTGGAGAGTTGGGCAGGAAGAAACCAGATGAGGTTTAACAAGAGCAAGTGCAGAGTCCTGCATTTGGGAAGGAACAACCGCAAGTATCAGTACAGGC